>NC_047094.1:48588830-48590997 GCF_902459505.1 Geotrypetes seraphini | reverse complement strand
TTATACGCCTATCCACCAACACCTCTCATACCCAGAAGTCCTGCAGAAGATCCTCCAGGACAGAGCAATGGTGATCATGATTGCCCCGTTCTGCCCTGGCAACCATGGTTCCCGTTCCTGCAACAGATAGCGGTTCACCCACCTCTCCGCCTTCCGATCAGCGCAGATCTCATAACACAACACGGGAGCGCCACCCTCCACCACAAACTGCGCTCCCTAGCCGTGACCGCATGGATGTTGAGAGGATGAACCTACCACAAGACGTGGAGCACATTCTCATGGCAGCCAGAAGACCTTCAACCAGAAAATGCTACGGATTGAAATGGAGAATGTTACGCCACTGGTGCATGAACACACAGCGAGACCCTTACTACTGCCCCATACCGGACATCCTGCAGTACCTACTGAGCCTATCTCAGATGGGCCTAAAACCTACTTCCATCAAGGTCCACCTAAGCGCAATCGCGGTGTACCATGCTGGCTTTGACAACTCACCGGTGTCGGGACACCCGGTATTCGCAAGATTAATGAAGGGACTGTCCAATCTGCACCCACCGGTCAGACCACCACCGCCCGGATGGGACCTGAACTTGGTGCTGCATCAGCTCACCCTCGATCTCTTCAAACCCTTGGGGGAGGCAGACCCCAGATTCCTGGCTTGGAAAACCCTCTTCCTGACCTCCATTGCATCGGCCAGACATATCAGGCGAGATCCAGGCCCTGGTCCATCACCCCCCCTACACACTTCTCCATGAGGACAGGGTGGTGCTCAGAACCCACCCCCCAATTCTTGCCGAAGGTGGCGTCAGCGTTCCACATCAACCAGTCTATCATCCTTCCTGCACTCTACATTCACCCACAGGGGGGCTCGCAGCCACCTCAGCGACACCCCTTGGACTGTGTGCGGACCCTGACCGCCTACATTAACAGGACACAACAGATCAGACAAGCCTCATAACTGTTCGTCTCCTACGACCATAACAGGTCAGGACGGCCGGTTCACCAAACGCATGCTCTCGCGCTGGATAATCCCAGTGCATCTCCTTCATCTACAGAAGAGCGCAGCGTGAACCGCCAGTGGGAGCCCACGCCCACCAGCTCAGAGCCGTAGCCACCACTCTGGCTCATCTACACCATACACCAATAGAGGACATCTGCAAGGCAGCCACTTGGTCCTCCTTGCACACCTTTACCAAGCACTACTGCCTCGACATAGCATTCCACACCCCAAATGAATTCGGACAAACAGTCTTGTACGAGACACACCAGCAGAAGCAAGAATCCTCAGACTAGGCAGCCTTTAAGTGAGGGGGTATGTGACCATTTCCGCTCCCCGAGACGGTCATGTCAGAGCAAAACCCCGGTCCTCAAGCACTTACTCGAGACCAGGCTCTCTCTGAAAAGGATCAGCAAGAAGATCCTGAAAGCCTAGCTGCCTATCCTGAGCCTTCTAACCTAGAGCAGTGCCCAGAATATAGGATAACTCCACGGACCAGGAAAACCTCCAGCCACACTAAGAGATTAAAGCAAGTTCCCAGTGATATTCTGCCCTGCAGCCTGAGGGGGAGCCCAAGAACATACAAGCTAGGCACACAGACACCCAGTGTAGGGCTTGGCCCTAGGCCTTTTAAGCAGCTCATCCAGAGCATTAGAGGAGGCTGCCCAAGAGAGTCTGCCAGAGAGAGTTCTCCGGGCCAGGAAAAGGCCAGACCTCACTCCAGAGCCAATGGAGTGTGAGGCTTCAATACCCCTGGAACCAACAGAACAGGTGGACACCCCAGAAAGCCTGGATCTGGATGAATTGTGTATGCCGGAGTCCGTTATGGGAGAAGCCATGGATGTGGGCTTGACAACTTGCCACTAAACACTGCAGGTACGGAGCTGCACAGGAATAATAATGGAGAAGAGTTTGGAAGAACTAAATTTTGATTGTTTGTGAGGTACAAACAAGCTTAGAGCAGGGCTGCACCAGCTTGATTGTTTTGCTACACTGCAGCTGTGCAGAAGCTCAAGGGGAACTACAGGACTGTGAGCTAATTAGGGCTGACACTTTAAGAGCCTGCAGTAAGGTTTTAGTTTTGTCTTTTGGTTCCTGCTTAAAGTTTACTTTATAACCCCAAATGCAAATACCTGGTGAAGAAACTGGACTGTGTTGATTGGTAAGCCC